>NC_046159.1:22083939-22098939 GCF_011064425.1 Rattus rattus | reverse complement strand
ATTGTCACGTTTCCTGGGGTCAGCTGCCAGGGCCCTGGATGTGTATTCCATCACGCAGTAACTTTAAAGTGTGCCTTAGCCTTCCTGACCACAACACAGGACAAACACCTTTCTTTCTCCTTCATATGGAAGTTATTATTACCTTTCCATGAATAGAAAATTACAGATTAATAGGGGTCCATTTTCATGGACATTTTGGTGTCAAAGCATTGAAACAAATGTATGCTTTGGGCATCTCCCCTCCCACTCAGGAGACGATGTCTTAATTATTTTGACCGGAGCCAGACCATGGTGTGTGTTGTAAACATCTGGTTTATCATTCATGCAGCCAAACTGGTTTCTATTTTGCTAGAAGAAAAGGCTCGGGATTAAAGACGTTTAAGTAATTAAGCACACGTCAAGACAATTTGGTGATGGGTAAATATAGTCTCTGTTAAATGTGCCGTCTGGGGGCTCTGGTTTAGATTTATGTCCGACCGGAGTGCAGGGATGAAAGCAGAATGCTGGGCCGAGCAGGCCCTGTTGTGGAGCGAATCAAAACCAAATGGGCTTTCAGGAGGAGGGCACCATCTCTCTAAGTACCTGTCCCAAAGGATGAAAGTTTCCTTTGAGCTCAGCCTGCAGGGAGCAGAGCTGTGCTCCCTGCCACCCAGCAGCACTTGTAGCTTTAATGAGACTGTCTCTGGGTGGCGGACCATAAACTCCTGCGCTTCGTTCTCGCCTGGTGTCCGCAGAGCCAAAGGCAAGGCTCGGGGTTCGGATGCGCATGCTCCCTTACCCGTGGCAGGAGCCCGAGTCCGCTCGGGTTGTTTAGCTCGGATGCTTCTGCACGCAGAGGGGCAGTGATGCTGGGCCAGTCTCCTAGGCTGTTTAAAGTGTGTCTGTGCTGAATAACGAGGAGCTTGAGCCTTTTCCTTTGGGGGTTAGAGTTCTAAGCAACAAGTGTGCAGTTGCTGTGTGGAAGAGAGATGGGGCTGATGACTTTAGGGATCAGCTTCTGCGGGACCCCAGAGTCTATGCTCTGTTGGAGTTGACGCCTTTCTTTTCTTTGGGGACTGGGGAGAAACGAAGGGAAATATCCTTGGAGCTTTCTGCCTCTCCATGGCCTTCATTCTGGGAGAAAGAAGACAAAAGTTTAGCATTATGCTCTCTCATATTCTCTCTCTCATATTCTCTCTGTCTCTGTCTCTGTCTGTCTGTCCCTTTTCCTCTCGCTTTCTCCCTCTCTCCCTCCCCCTCCCCCCTGCCCCTATTATGCCTAATACAGTGCGGGAAGAGTATCTATGTGTTCCCAAGGAAGAAAGCTTTGCCACTGTGGCCACATGAATGGCACACGATGGAACCAATTAGACCAGTTTTTTTTTTTTTTCGTTGAAAAGGAAGGAAAAAAAAAATCCAAAAATTTCAAAGCAGGGATTCTTTTTCTTTTTGAAAAACGTTTGATTATTTTCTTTTCTTTTCAAACTGATTTCCATGCTTGTTTGGGGTAGAGTCTTGGTTTCTGAAGTCTGGGGGTAAAACGAGAGGCCCGTACAGACCCGCTTCGGTAGGGTAGCTAGTTGTGGCTGTGCAGTTGCTCCCCCCCTTCCCCAGAAACAACACTGATTGGGATCGCCATGTGCCACCACCTAGGTGTCCTGTGGGAAGTGCACAGCTATAGGTGATAGAGAAACATTCGATAACATCATTTGGGAGCCTTGTGTATCTGAGTTGGGATAACTCAGATTTCATAACCCGGAGTCTTTGCTCCAAGGCAAAAGACCCTTTGCCTGGACTTTCTGTCTTAGGAGGCAGGCTAATCAACGGGAGTCTCGAGTTTCCTCATCAGGGTAGTTTGCCAAGCAAGACACTGAGCAGGATGTGTGTGTGTGTGTTAGTGGGGGTGGGGGTACTTGATCAACTAGAAGAGACACTGAGCAAGTAACAGCCAAGAGTGGACGGCTTCTCAAATGTCACCCCTTTGGTCAGGACAGTGAGTGAACCAAGTGTGTTGAGAGACACAGCAGAAACAGAGAATCCCCTCTGACTCAAGTCCATTGCAGGCTCTGGAGGACTCAGAACAATAGGTGATCTGTGCCCTGGAGGGGATGAGCGGCCTGCTGGAAGAGGGGACGAGCGGCCTGCTGGAGGTGGAGCAGTGTGTAGCTTAGAGATGGAAGTGGGTGTACAGCCTAGAGCCCGGTGAACAGAGATCTTCTGAGGGCATTCCATTTGAGCTCAGATTGTCAGTCTGACGCCTCAGCCAAGAGAGGTGACACACCTGTTTGTTTTCTTCCATGAAGTTTTGGGACTGTCTTGGGGGGGTTAGTACAGCTGCCATGGTGTGAGTGAGGTAACTCTTGGGAAGTGGTCATGTCGGGGTCCCTATCGGCCTGTGGTACTTTGGCTTCCATTCATGTTGATGTTACTTTCATAGCTTGAAAAATACCCCCTCAGCCCTGCTGCCCCAACTTGGTTCTCCTCCCTTTGATTACTGTGGGGTGGCTTCGAATTGCTGTGGTTAGGGCTCTTGAACTGATTAATAACGCTCTGACTGAAACTGTAGTCTTCTGAGTTAAAATAAATCTGTGGCTTGTCCACCCCTGCCACCCCTCCCCCACACGCGCTTCTCTCAGATCCTCCCCACCCCTCCCCCAGAGTAATTTCTCATGTTTTACGTTAATCCCAAAGAAGAAACTTAACACTGGAAGAGAATTGCTAGCTCTTGAAGGCACATCCGGGTATACACAGCTTTCCAATTCCTGAAGGTGGCCATGTCTACCGATCATCTACAGAACTGATGGGCACAGAGTATGTGTCATGCTAGAAAATGGGTGAATCTTAGCAAGGTTTGAGAATTGGGGAAGAGAGGACTGCTTGAGATCCTCTTCGGTGTCGTAATGTGTGGGTGTGGCTGGATGTAGGAGTTTTAATGAGTTGATGTATAGACCTGTGTCCCAGCCTCACTGTGGATGCAGAGCCATGGACAACACAGCCCACTGAGTGTCAGTGTATTGTGCTGTTTTCCTCTGAATTCCATGACTTTGTCTTACTACTGTTCACTGTCTCTCTGCAAAGACAGATGCTCTTTGCAGAGAGACAGGGATGAAAGTGTGTACGTGGCCGTGGGAAACTACTGGGTACTAGGAGCTTCCTCTCTTTGATTGAATGTGAATCTTGGTATGCAGAATCTCAGTACGCTAAGTTGGTGAGATACGATTTCTCCTACCAGAAAGCTGGTGACTCAGGATAGCCCATTCTGATGTAGAACGTACAAACTGATGGTGACCTAGGATAGCCCAACCTGACAAAGAATATGCAGACTGCTTTATAGCCTCTTGATAAAACCAAGAAAGAAACAAGAAATAACTGTGTCCTTCTGTGAGCAGAAGCTCTCTGTTAGGGTTGGAGTTAGAGAGACAACAGTATCTGGACACTCAGCATTTCCTCACTAGGCCTTGCTATGGGCAAGTGACATGAAGGACTGCTAGGACTAAATGGCGAGTATCCCTGTGAGGCTTTCGCGTTTAATATTTTTTAAGTCTCAGGGCATCTTTTCCCTATAAAAATTGTTGGAGTTTATCATGACACCGGGTCTCCTAGTAATGTCAGAACAGACACTTATAAAGTCTCACCAACATGACTATCCAAATATGAACAGAATGAAAACAACAGCCATAGACGTGGTAAAGTCAATGGGGGAAATCACGTGAGGCCTCACAAAGCACTCCAGGCAACTAAGGAATGCAGGGGCCAGGAGACAGAGCCTTCTTCGGGAGGAGCACACCAATTGGCTATCCAATACCAAATGGCCAGCCCTGAAAACATACATCTGAGTAGCATTATACAGACTGAGCAGTTCTATTTAGGATTATATATGTATATACATGTACAGAGACATATGTAACAACAATTAATAAAGAGGCCATAAATATGAAAAAGCAAGGAGGGGGCATATTGAAAGGTTTGTAGAGAAGAAGGGGAAATGATCTAATTATATTACAATCTCAAAAATAAAAGAAATCATAAAAAAGTTATTGGAGGCACTACAGAGATTTTATTTAGGTGATTTTTTTTTTCTTTTTTCCGGAGCTGGGGACCGAACCCAGGGCCTTGCGCTTGCTAGGCAAGCGCTCTACCACTGAGCTAAACCCCCAACCCTTATTTAGGTGATTTTTATTGAGCATGTTTTATTGTACTAGAGTGAAAACTGAGAGAAACATAGAGCAAAAGAAGTCATAAGCATATATTCCATCAGCCAAGGGGATGATGTCATGACATGCCACAAAACTCCTTTGGGGACCCGCGAGAGAGGAAGAGTAAAGGGCAACTATTGCCAGTGGCACTGCAAGATGCTCTCAACCTCCCCGCCCATGAATGTTCTGCAGTATCAGAGCTGTGGAAGCGTCAGAGGTCTCCCATGTTTCCCCAGACCTTATTTTCAGCGATGCTGTGCTGGAATCTCAAACTCTAGGGCAGTCTAGGAATGCAGGCCAATCACCAGAATGAAATAGTCCTGTGAAGAGACAGGAAGGTATCACAGGACATTGATACCTGCATTGATTTATCATGGCCAAAGTCACCCATCAGAACACATCTATGCTGACACGGAGCATGGGGATCCCAGGCAATGCATGTGGCCTTGCCGTGGGGAGGGGCTACCGGCTGGAATCAGAAGGCAAGGATAGGCACAATGTGAAGGTTCTCACAGTGTACTGAATGTGAAAACATCACTGGTGTTTGAGAGAGGACACCATATCTCTTCTACTAAGAGCTAAAGCCTGAGGAAGAGACGTAGAGTGGAGAGACAGTAGAGAATGCAGCGATTCATAGCCCACAGCCCGGAGGCACACGAAAGTTTACTATTTAGCAATACGTTGGCTGAGAGGACTTCACTTCAGAGCTACTGTTCTCTTCCTGTTTCAGGCATTAACTCTCTAATAGCGAACAATATCTATGAGGCTGCCTACCCGCTCCATGACGTAAGTACTTCATTCCTCCTCCCCACTCCTCGCCTTTCCCTTTCTCCCTCCGCGCCCTCTCTCCCCCCTTCCTTTCCTCCCTTCCTTCTTTCTCTTCTTGATGCAGGGTCTCATTCTGTGACCCAGGCTTGCCTCACACTCATGGCCTCTTACCATGGGAGCCAGGGTTACAGAGTGTGCCATGACTGCCTGTAAGTACGTTTTCATCGGTGTGTTCTCTCCCATCTTCTGAGACTTGGAGCCACGGGCCTTGGGGTGGGTGAACATTTGGCAAAAGAAAGCAGGAGTGAACCCTGAGGTTAAAACACCTTTGCCAACCCTGAAACTTCTCATTGCTGAGGACGACACCTGGTTCTTTTTTTTTTTTTTTTTTTGCCAAAGGTCTCAAACTGTCTTTCCAATCATTTTCACAGATCACAAGAAGCAAGCTTTCCTTGACACCTTGTCTTTGTTTTTTGGCAAAACTGTGAAAATACAGTTGGTTAAAAATACCTGTGGGAAGGTTCAACCTGGAAGTACTCCTTGGCTGGGAGTAATGGTCTTCCCAAGATGCAATGCGCTCATATTTCCAGATAGCTTGTGAAGACCTTAAGCAGCCCTTCAACTAAATGCCTCTAGTCTTCAACACCATCCAAGTCTGTCAGGCAATGTAGACGCATGAGTCTGGCAGACAGGAATTTCCTAGATGGGTGCCTCCCCACCTCTGCCATCTTTGCTGTGGAGCATGTCAAACTAACTCCTGACAGCTGTGGGTGCAGGGTGTCATGGCATGGGGTGAATTTTATTTCATGTGCCAGCCCTTTTATAAGGCACAGACCCTGCCATTGCACGGGCTGAGAGTAACCTGGGCTCTTCTGTAAAGCACAGGAGGGGGTTATTTTGTGTGAAAAGCTATCTTAGTTAAACCCTACAAGGTGATGACTAAGAAATCAAACACTGGCTCAGGCCCATGCCATGTTTTGGATTTTCCTCAAATAGAAATGAAAGAGATGACATTAGAAAAGAAAAAAAGAAAGAAAGAAAAAAAAAGAAAGTCCTTTCTCATTTGACATCTGGTCTCAGTGACTCCATTGGCTTTATCTGGTGTCCCTTTTTCCCTACAGGGTGAATATGACAGTCCAGGGGATGACATGAATGACAGAAAGGTAAGCCTCTATTGTCCTCGCTGAGGACCATGGGTGTGTGAAAGTGTGGCTGGGTGTGGAACTGGCAAGATGTCATAAATGTTCCTTTTACACCTCTAATCTTAATAGTTTTCCCATCATAAACCCCACCCTTCAAAGACAGGAGAGCACCAACCATGCGACACTAACCATCCTCCTTCCCTCACGTGTGGGTGTGAACACAGACTGAACACATTACCTGAGGTTACGCTGCTCTGTGGGTAGGGACTTAGAATCCCTTTGCCTATAAAGTGTCCCTGTCAAAAAAGAAAGCATGGTTATCCATGGATGTCCATTATAGATTCCTCTGGGCCATCTTCGTAACAGTTTCCTGTCCTATAGGCAAGGGGGCAAGTAGAGTAAAGCCACTCCCAAATGACAAAGGGGAGTGCTGAGGGAGAAGGAAGCTCGAGAGGATGCCTACTGCAGGAAGCTGGGAACTAAGTTACAGCTGGGGGAAGGATGACGCTTCTATTCGAGGACCCCTCCAGTGGCGGCCACAGCTCCTGACCGAACCATGCTCTGTGAAGAGCTGTTTGCCTTGTTGGCTGGCACCCTGGGACTACCGGGCCATCAAGTACATGAAGTAAAGAATGGCTCAGCCTCTTCGGTCTGCTGGTCTGTTGCTCGTGCCACCCTATTGCCCAGCCTCTGGCAGTTCTAGTATAGAAAGTTGGGTGGGAGGGAGAAAGGAGGGACTAGGAATCGAAGCTCAAGAGATCCCCCCCCCCATTCTGTTGTCTGGAAAACCACTCATGCCCCAAGTTGCCTTTTGAGCTGCCTTCTTTTTATCCTGCCTATTAGTCCCTGTTATGAAGTGTTAAGTATTAAAAACATAAAAGGTCTTTTCCAGAAATACGGCTGTGATTGCTTACACATGTCCCCGCTCTGCCTGCCTGGGGAATCTGCTGTAGAATTGCAATGTCTCAACCTCATCTGTTTCCTATCTGATGCTAATAGCTTCGGTGTTTAATTTCCTGAAAAGTCCCGCATCACATTTAAAGGAAAAGGAGGAAGCATTTCTCCCCCATCCTCACCCCTCTCAACTGAACTGTTTTCTGTCCTCCTACATTCTGACTTCAGGTCTCTTCCCTTTAAGTGGCCATCACTATCCATAGGAACCGAGGAACCGCCTGCTGGGTGGTGAGGACTTCAGCCCATCTGGGAGTATCCCAGAGCCTAGGGATCCAATGTTAACTCAGGGGAATCCAGACTGCATTCTGCTTTTCACACTACTAGAGAGAAGCAAATTGCAGTCCATCCAAAATATGTGTGTTTTCATTTCTGGAGTAATAGTGTATTGCTACCACAATATTATTATTATAAATACGCTAGCCTGGGCTATCAGGATGCTGGCACCTCCTCCTGCTGGAATCAGTGTCGCATCTTCTAGGTAACTCCCAGAGCTGATGGTTTGCTGCCGCGCACAGGTGAACGAGTGTCTCTAAGGACAACAAGTTCCCTTCGTGTGGTCAGGCCTGGTACCTTCACCTTTCTCTGCCTGGGCCATGGGTAGAAAAGAGAAGTCTGCCAAGCTATAAGATAGGAGAAGCTCTGATGGAGAATAAATACATTTCTCCTCTCTGTTCACCCAAGATAGAAAACGGATAGCTAGCTAGGACGGGAGACTGGTTAAATGTCTATAGATGGTTGTGGGGTCATGACTGAAATAGGGACAAGCAGACCCCTGATAGAGGTCTTTAGTCACATCTGTACTGGTTCTATTAAGAGAGCCTCTTACTCCGTGGCTATGACTGATGTGCCCACCGTACAGCCTAGAGATTACTTTTGTCATCTTTGGAAGTGATGGGAGAGAACAATTATGCTTTCAAGTACCTTAACACTTGGTATTCAAAATTTAGAAAACTATTTGTCTCTTTAGAATAAAGACAGAGGCTCCTTTGTATGCTAACAAGACGAATGTTCCTATTTTTGCCCCACAAGTTAAGTGTTGGATGAATGTTAATCCCGAGGACGTAGACCATCCTTCGCATTTCTAAGGGCCGATCGATACATTGACTTTATAATTGCCAGTGTTGAGGATGTGATTATGCATAACTATGTAGTATAAAATGGCAGGAGTCGAGCTAGGATTGTCTCCAAACTGAAAATTCTATCCTAATCCCAAACCGAATTTCCAATATCATGATTTGTTTTTTTTTAATGAAATTCAGCAAATCAAACTGCAATTAAAAAAACCAAACACCCTAGCAAAAACATATTCTGAAGATAAATTAATCCGATAGTTAGACACCTAGGAATGACGGTAAGGAAATACTGTCTTTGTTTTCCATAATGAATTCGTTCTATTTCTAAAGGGGCAGGGAACTTTGTGTGCAGCAAAGCACTACAGTTTATAACACATGGTTACTCCAGTCAAGCTGAGGGCTTTCATTCAGGCGGTGTTTGTTGGTGACGTACGGTACAAAGGTGCATGAGTTGTTCAGAATCAGGGCTACAGTGAAATGACTCCACGCGACGCCAGTGGGCGCCTCCAGAAACACCTCATGTCTATTACACACTTGAGTTCTGTTGTGAGCCATGTTGTTTCATGACCCCAGATTTAGTTTCATGACCCCACTCCACGTGGGGTCACAGCCCACTGTTAAGAAGCTGTGTCCTTGGGAAGAACGAATAAGGCTCTCTGAATACATTCAAGGCTTCCCTTCTTTTTGTGAATTCAAATAATTGTCCCCTGAGGTGGCTGTAGGGAAGATCTTGGCCATTGGAGGATATAGTGTTTGGAGTGGGATGTCTTCTCTGGGTGCCTTTGAGGATGGTTTGAAACTGTATCACAAGATGGCCATCCTGCCCTAAATACATCCTTCACCTATTCCTTGTACTTCATGCCTGTTCCCACGATCTCCCCAGGGCCCAACTCCTGTCAGGCCAACTGCAGGAGACCCAAGAGCCCCTGGAGAGTACTGAGCTCCTTCCTTTCAAGCTGCCTGGTGCAGTTTTGAAGATGTGGTGACTCAGCCAGGTAGGGGCTGGCAGTCTCTCTCCCCTCAAGGAGGGTAATTAAGAGGAGATTTCTTGCCTCTAGAGTATGGGGTTTCCTGCCTTCCTAGAAGCCATGGCAGCAGGAGCTGGGAGTGCACAGATCCCTCTGGCTTCCAGCCATGTGCTCCTTTTCACATTTGTTGGAGTTACCTCCTTTCCCAGAGGACCCAGGAGAAGTGACTGCCACCATCTTCTGAGGGCAGCCTGGCTTCCCTGTGGCCCCTCACCTTTGTAGAGGTGCAATACTGGACTGTGATTTTCTTCAGTGTTTTGGAAACCCTTGGTTCTGGGTTCTCTGTCTTTTCAAGTAGGCCTCTTCTCTAGTGAATAGTTAGGGAATAGGTCACTCAAGAGAGTGAAGGGAGCCACTTGTGTGATTTTAAGTGTTCTTATACCGGGTGGCACTTTTCACGTGGGATGCCCACTTGAAGATTAACTGTCAGGCTATACAACTTACACGTTACCATAGGAAAAGTACTATCTGGTCTAGTTGCCAGATGTTCCAATAGGCAGCTGAACATCTGGGAATGGAAGCTAGTCTCGTCTACTCTGGCTGCATCCTGTTCCACAACTGCCTCTGAGATATCTGCAGTTGGCAACCTTCTGTGCCTCTTGGGTGGGTCTAGCACTCACTGAGAACCCTGCAGCTCCAGGGTGGACCAGGAGTCCTGACGCATTGCTACTCTGGAGCGTTATAAGGGGGTTATAACATCCAAGTCTTTTACAATCTTACAAAACAGTTACATCAGAAGCTCACCGGCAGACATGAAACCTCTTGGGTATGTGTGTGTGGGAGCTGAACGTGCTGTTTATGAAGTTTGATCTGTCACAGGGAGTCAGACATGTGTGCCTGAATCTCATCTGAGAACATGGCAGAAGGTCCCATCCATTGGTTAAGGAGCTGCAGCCTCTCTCTGGTTTATGTGCAGGGTTGACCAGTTGGCGGAGAGAGAATATGGTGTAGCATTAAGTGAGAGAAGATGTTTACTAAGAGCTACATCAGAAGGTTCTAGGCTCTGCACGCTTAAAGAAACCCATACAGGTCACCATGGTGACCGGCCCTTTGCTACCAGCATGCTCGCTGTCATGGGGCTGAGACTACAGGGCACGTCTCCCTGGGGGACCATGGGACCTGCAATTTGTCATGATTCATTTCTCTGTCTATGAATGAAATTCTTGGGGGAGGGGCTCAGGAGCAACCTTCTCCTCCTTTCCTGACTCCCCTGCAGGCGACTGAGGTATATGTGGGTGGCCAGGGTGTATGCTGCAGAGTTGGTTGACGCTCGCTTGGATGATGCTCAGCTCGGTATTTGTCCCGTCCTCTTGACCAAGTTCAGGCAGCTTGCTCGGCTCTAGCTATGGGTATAATCACCTGTGAGTGGAGGATACCACCTTGAGTTGGGGACTTTGGAAATGTCTGATGACAGGACCAGAATCCCATCAGCAGTGAGGCTTCTGGCGTGGCTTGTCTATGTGATCTTGAGCCGACGGGGGCCATACTGGCTTTGTGGAGCACTTTTAGTTTTTCCCTGTGGGACAAGTAACAAAAATCTACCCTCAGGCTCAGGTTTGAGCTGGACCCGTGACTTAGGTAGGCATTTGCCCTGAAAGTCGGAGTCTATGAGATGGGCAGTGGTAGCCCAATTATCCTCAAGGGAGCTCAATTCATCCTGCCTTCTGACGCAAGCTAGCCTCCTTTGGGGACATAAGTGAGATCTCTATAACAATAAGGTGCTGGGGGCTCAGGCTTTGCTCTTGGGAGCTCAGGGCAGTAGATGCACCAGAGATATGGAGAGAAAGAGATGCATTCACAATAGCAGGAGTGAAGCTGGAGGTCGCCCCTGGGGAATGAGCAGCATCAGAGCTTGGGAGTTTAGACCTCTTTCTCAGCTTTCACGTATCAAGGCCCTTTTATGTCTGAGTTTCTCTCTTTGCAAACAGTAACTGCTGGTGAATACCTTGTTCCATCAGCCGGGATGGTTTCTGGTTATATTTTACAGTGTCTGGGAGATGTTATGACAATAAAATTCTGTAGCCTTTAAGTAGGAATGCTGGTTCTGATTTCAGCTTTAGTAGCAGATCTTTAAAGGACCATAGGTGAGAGGGAAGGGCTTGCTGTCAAGCGGGTGTTTCACAGGCTAGGACTCGCTAGAGTACAGGTCCTTGGAAGAATTCCTTGGGGATTCTGCGTGATATGTAAAGAGCATAAAAATCGCGACAAATCAGTGATGGTTTTGTCAGGTAATTCTAGACTTATTTTCTGATCAAACAGTATCTGGCCAGCATGGCTGTCTGTGTGAGATCTAATCTTAGTCCTTTACCAAATTACCAGATTTATTGGTAGATGACTGATTGATAGAAAGCCAGGAATTTGAAGCTGAACTGTTAGGAGGTGTGTCTTGCTTTTGCCAGAGTTGCTCCACACCAAGTAATGGCATTGTGGCCTGCAGTATTTGGTGTACTGTTTCTTCCATAAACCCTTTGTAGGCGTTCACTAAGATTTAGCTTGTTCTTCTAGCCCCAAACCTCTCTAACGAAGGTAATTAGTGACCTCCAAGTTGTAGACTCCAATGGCCTCTTCTCCAGTCTCAGCTGACTCATTAGCGGCATTTCATTCGTTTGCCCATTTCTTCTGGAGACTTTCTTCTCTTAGATACACACCTTACTGTTCTCCATCCCCTCTTTGCCGGTTGTTTCTTCACTGTCTCCTGGTCCTTTAATACTGAGCGTGTCCAGTTCTGTACTTGTTTTTTGTCCTTTGGGGATGGGACGACTTTGTGGACCACCCACTAGCAATGTTGCTACTCCATCCTGGACTGTCGTGTGCACTCAGATGATGATTCAACATCCATGTGGATGGCCAGAAAGCATCTCAAATAACCACATCCTAAAGTAAACCCTTGATTGTGCCTCTCTAGCCATGTTCTTTCCACTGTCCTCTCCTTGCAGTAAATACATCAGTTATTCAAGTCCCCAGGCCAACTTCATCTAATTCAGTCACTAATCAATAGGCACCATTAAATGTCTCTCATCGCCCCTATGCATATAGCCATATCTCTCCCCTGGATCGTACCAACAATAGCCTCCCATTTCCTTGTTCACTCAGTCTTTTCTTCACATAACAATCAGGATGAGTCCTGTGCAATCCCCTTAACAGTAAGTCTCCCAGGAGCTTCCCAAAATCCAGAGTTATCATGACAGCGTCTAGCACTGTGGCACCTTCTGCAACAGTCACCTCCCATGATTCTTCCTGTGTTTACTCTGTTCCGATCGATCACACAGTCCTCTGCTATCCTCCTATCCATGGAAAGTCACCTCAGGGCCTCTGCATAGGGAGTGTGAGTGTTTTCCCCATTTCTCTCTGGCCTGAGCTCAGATGCTTCCTCCTCAGAGAAGTACTCTCTGTCTATCTTATCTAAAACAACATCCCACCCCATCCCATATATCCCTATCTTGATTTATTTTAATGGCATTTATAAATCTTATATATTTATAGTTGTCTGCCCACATCAGGTCCAAGCACCATGGCAACAGTGATTTTAATGTATTTTATTGCAGCACCCAGGGTCTGGAACAGTGCCTGGAATGTAGGTGAATACTCAGTGAATACTTGTTACTTGGGTGAACAGTGAGTGGCAGGGCTTGTGTGCTGCACCAGACAAAACAAGGGATAGAGATGATGCTCATCAGGTTCCTGGGTGTTTCTAGATGTGCACTGGTGATCTCTATTACTTAGGGAAGGAGACGGAAGTTCCTGTAGCCTTCTGCCTTTGGATATACCTATGTGGACATAATGAACTTCTAGGAGCTGGGCTCTAGGGGTAGCATGTTGACTTTACATTGGTCAAAACCATAACTGTTGCCTGTCTCTCTGCTAATCTGCTGTTCTGTTTCTCTTGCTTAGTTGCTGTATCAGGAATGGGCACGCTATGGAGTGTTTTACAAATTTCAACCCATTGACCTCATCAGGTGAGTGTGTGTGTGTGTGTGTGTGTGTGTGTGTGTGTGTGTGTGTGTGTGTGAGAGAGAGAGAGAGAGAGAGAGAGAGAGAGAGAGAGAGAGAGAGAGAGAGCGCTTTTGGGGGAGTACTTAAGATGCAAATCCTAAACAATACACTGTCAACCCTCTTGGTCCCTGGCAGTTGGGTGTTTAAGTAGAGGTCCCGTTCTTCCTAGCTAGCATGTCCTTTCTCTGTGCCTATGTTCTTCCTAGCTAGCATGTCCTTTCTCTGTGCCTATGTTCTTCCTAGCTAGCATGTCCTTTCTCTGTGCCTATGTTCTTCCTAGCTAGCATGTCCTTTCTCTGTGCCTATGTTCTTCCTAGCTAGCATGTCCTTTCTCTGTGCCTATGGTTGAGGACGTAAAGCAGGGAATGCTAGGGGATGGAAGGGGAAGGAGGTGACACAGTTGATATGCTAAGACTTTCATCAGTAGATGAACATTATGGTCTCAATTTCCCTCCCAGCTCTTTGGGAATAAAAGATAACTGTCTTCCTTGTTCATTTCTGAGGGAAGGACCTGGACAGCATTGAACCTTGGGTGGTACCCGAATGGACACACTGCTGTGCAGGGGAAGGAAAGATGTAGCCACTCATCCAAAGGATAATTTGATGGGCTTGGTAGAGACTAAGGGCTCTCCACAGCCTTTCTAACCTATAGGAAGCTTGACTCCTGAAATCTCTTCTTCATTAGGCACCCTGGAAATTTCTGAAGTGTTAATAAAATATCAATGAACATTCCTTTAAAGAACTGACTAGAATGCAGTAGTTCTGACTAGCTTAAAATGATTAAAGAGTCTAGATTCTAGATTTCTAGAATCTAGAAACTTGGTGTATATCAGGCTTCTTCCTGAATAGAATGACAGGAAGCAGCATTGGGAAGTTGGGAGGTTCTGGGCCAGATGTAGGCACAAATGCTACTAGACATTTTTTTTTCTTCCTCGGCATTCAAGATTCAGAGAGGCTGAACTGAGGGGATCTATGGGCCAACTTGGTAGAAGTAATCATTTGGAAAAGTTAGAAGGCTGCAGGTTCCAGATCAATATAATGAACCTCCCTACCACATGAGTCCCTGTGGCAGTTTTAATGATCTAATTAGCCAGCTTGAAAACACAGAGAATATTCCTGGTTCACTGCCTTGGTTTGGGAAAGGGGCATCCACCAAAGGATTGAGCTGGTGAGATGAATCCCAGCCTGAGGAAAGAAAGCAGTGTGGGGGTGGGGTAGAGTCTGGGCAGGTTCACCTCCTTTTGCTGTGATGAGTGAACCCTCCCAAGGAACTGGGAGAAGCAGGTGTTCCTTCCAGCTGAACTCCTTTAACTGAAGTGCTTAGGCCTGGGACAAGAGTTGGGGTGTCTGTGACCAAGGCTCATCACCCAGCAACTCTGTTTCCTGGCTGCTTTTGCATAGCATGGGCCACCTAGACTGTCCTCAGGGCCACACGGAGTCTGCTTCCTCCATTTGGAGTAGGCTTTGATCTCTTTCTCTTGGCATCTCAAGTGGCCACCCACCTCTGTCGCCTGTTTTGTCTAACTACCCGTTTGTTTTTAAAACCATGAGCAGAAAACAAAAATTATCCCTCCCGGAAAGCCCTGTCTTCTCCCCAGAGACCTCAGGTGATTGGCCTGCTAGTAATGTGGGAAATGACTCCGGTATGCCCTGAGGTTTGGCAACTAAAGGCTCTCATCTGCAGGGCACATATGGCCTTTGGGGCAGATCCCTGTTTTGGAGCTGACAGATTTGGAGAGCTTGGACACTGGGAACTGGAGCAGAGCTGGAGGCTCTTTGTAGGACAGGCAGCCTGGCTTGGAAAGGGAGGAAGGCTGAGCCTGGAGACCCTAAGAAGGTCAGATAAACGCTTCATAGTGTGCGTGGG